>NC_139008.1:737500-742500 GCF_964374135.1 Grampus griseus
GTTCTCGGGCAGGTCCGGGCGGAAGCCGGCTCACGGGTCGGGGGTGCGGACCTCGCCCCCTCGGGCCCTCCCCTCCTGTCGACCCGAGCGGTTGTGTGTATCCCTCCCCGGGCACAGACACACGCGCACAGGCGCTGACACAAGAACCGGCACAGGACCGGCGCCGACGCGCAGACGCACAGCCCTGGCCTGCCCTTCCCCTTCGCTCCTGGCTCGGGGCTCGGCAGCCTGGCTCACCAAAGGCCACCTTGCCTGTCGCTTTGCCCTGGGGTGAGAGGCTGCCGGCCGCACGGCTCCAGGACTGGCTCGGACCGAGGCCCAGGAGCTCTTCCTCCCTGCCTGGGGGCTGGCCGCAGCAAGATGCAACCTCTCCATTGACAAACTTTTTTACAAAGGCCGCTTTATATAAAGATACATGTATCTTTCCCTTCTGCCCACAGTCCTAATTTGCTGCTTATTTAAGAATATATCCTTTAATGATTGAGCTCTGAGTCTATCGATACTTTATAGTGGAGAAGGGAGTGACACTTCTCTGAGAACATAATTTAATTATAACAAATGAGTTGGGCGCCTTGGCCCTATTCTTCAGAGGCCGAGTCAAAGCGAGATGTATTTATTTTTTCACTTGTGTGTGTGTGTAGGGGGCCTGATTGGCTGCCACCCCAAACTACTTCTCCCCTCCTCCTTTCCGCCTCCCTCCTCCGCCGCTGCCCGGGTTTTGCCGGGGTAGAGGGTAGGGGGTAGGGGGTAGGGTGCGGGGTCAGGGCGGCACCCCAGCCACCGCCCACCTCTGTGTCTATAGAATGGGCTGCTGCCAATCAACCCGAGAGGGCACTGGTCATCTGTTTCGGAGCCACCTCCTCCCTCTGCTCCCCCTGCCCCTCCCCCGCCGGGCTCCTCTCCCCCGCCGCCTGGAGCCGGAGAGGAGACGAGAAGCCCTTGTAGTTTTAAATTCAATGTGACAGTTTCGGAAAGAGCGGATGATGAATCTCCTATTATCGGATCAGTCTATTTGCCGCTCAATGTCTCTCTGTAATTGGAGCAACACCACTTTAAAGGTTCAGAGAGTACAGCATTTCTGGTGAAAAATCCCCACAACACGCCGGCGAATGTTTTAAAGGGAAATCTATTAGTGATTTGCGGAGGGGCGGGAGCCGGCGGCAGGGGGAGGCGCGGGCTGGGTCCGGCGGGGATGGGGGTGGGGGCTCGCCGGGGGCCCCCGCCCGGGCCGCTCCCCGCGCCCCTCCCCCCGTCTTGTTGTGACAGTTCCTGATACTGTTTATTGAGGTGCATGTCAGGTATAATTAGCAATCGATATGGAAAACGTTTCCTTGCACCCAGCACGCCTCTGACGTCAGAGCCGATTAGCGCTTCTTATTGGTCCCAAATTCCCCGGGCCGCGGCTAATTATCGGGAGCTTGATGTTGATAAAGTAAAGCGCCGGAGTGCGGGCGAAGCATGTGTAGGGCTCCGGGTCCCTGTCTCCGCCGCCGCCGTCCGCGCCTCCCGCCGCTGGCCCGCCCCGGCCCCGGCCCGCGCCCCCGCGCCCCGCCGCCGGCCCCGCCGGCCCCCCGCGCGAGATGATGGACGGCCGCCTCCTGGAGCACCCGCATGCCCAGTTCGGGGGCTCACTGGGCGGCGTGGTGGGCTTCCCCTACCCGCTGGGCCACCACCACGTGTACGAGCTGGCCGGCCACCAGCTGCAGTCGGCCGCCGCCGCCGCCGCCGCCGCCGCCTCGGTACCCTTCTCCATCGACGGTCTGCTCAGCGGCTCGTGCGCCGCCGCCGCCGCCGCCTCGGTGGTCAACCCCACGCCGCTGCTGCCGGCCGCCTGCGGGGTCGGCGGCGATAGCCAGCCCTTCAAGCTGTCAGGTAGGCGCGGCGGGCGGGGAGGGGCGGCGGGAGGCAGGGGACCCCGTCGGGCGGAGGAGTGGGTCGCGGGCGGCCGCGGCGCCACGGCCTCCTCGCTCGCCGCCCTCCGCCCGGCTCAGGGCGCGCGCCGCCCTCTCCTCTCGGTGGCCCCTGGACAGAAGCGGGTGGCCGCGTTCCAGCCGGGCCCGGGGCTGAGCCGCGCGGTGTCCTGTGCGTGCCCGCAGACTCGGGGGACCCGGACAAGGAGAGCCCGGGCTGCAAGCGGCGGCGCACCCGCACCAACTTCACGGGCTGGCAGCTGGAGGAACTGGAGAAGGCGTTCAACGAGAGCCACTATCCCGACGTGTTCATGCGCGAGGCGCTGGCGCTGCGCCTGGATCTGGTTGAGTCCCGAGTTCAGGTAAAGACCCGCCTGTGCGTCCCGCGAGCCAGCATCCCGCCTGGCGGCCTGCGCGGCCCGGCCCGCCTTTGTTCTCGGCTTCCAGGTGGGAGACCACAGCCTCCGTCAGAGACCGCCGCGCGCACGCCCGCCGGAAGGTGGGGGGGGGGGTCCGGGGCTCGGCGCCCCGTGGAGAGGGAGGCGGGCATCCCGGAGGGAGCCGAGGCGGCTCGGGAGGGGCCGGAGAACGGCTGCTGCGTCCGAACCGGGGAGCTGTGTGGTGGGTCGGGGCGACGGCGAGAAACGAGGCGCTGGGGCGGGCGAAGCGGCCAGAAGGAGCCGGCCCGGCTCGGACTGGAGGAGAGACCGGGAGACGGCAGACCCCGCGACGCCGGGCCCCGGCTGCGGGCTCCGCACACCAGCCTGCAGCTAGCGCGTTTGTTTACTTTCGTCTCTAAAATATTCACATGAAAACACGTATTTATTCAGAGCTTTGCAGAAGGGGGCAGCTGAGGAAGGGGAGGTGGACACAAACAATTAACACATTGTGGGGGGAAAGGGTGTCTGAATCTTTAACACCATCGGTTATATCTTTTTTTTTTCTCCCGTAATTTGATTTTATTCGGAGACTGCCGGCGGTATTCTTTTTAAAAATACAGTGTCAATTTGGTGGATTGAAAATTCAAGATGAATCGTGCATAATTAGATGTTTCCCTAAAGTACAGACATCTTTTTCCGGGTCGGTGTGGTGGTCAGCGGGGTGTGGGCCACAGCTGTGGGCGCCGGGCTTGGAGGCTAAGGCTGGGAAGGCACCTGCTTAGCGCCAGTAGCTTTGTCTAAAAGGTGCTCTCTCCTGTGTTTGCGCTTCCCCGCATGACCTCTTCTGTTTGTAAATCCTCTTATCCAATTTGTTCTAAGTGTCTTAAGTGAAGTCAAGACCTCTTCATTTCTCCTCTAATATGATAATGAGAAATTCTGGGTGACAAGGCAGCCTGGAATTTACACCAAAAAAGAAGTATTTAAAAAGGAAGAAAGAATGAAAGGGCAGAGACAGTCTTGGGGAGGTTACCACTTAACTCACGCACCTTGGCACCAAAAAAGGGTGCCGGTGACCAGGCGGGCCTGCTATTGTGCCGGTCTCTACACAGCCGGAACAAAGAATTCGAATTATCGCGATCTTTTGAGAAGGGTCGTGTGCCTGGGGCTCAGCGGGATTTGACTGTGTGTGTGGTGCTGGAGCCAGGGTCTAGGGCTGCTGCCACCCTGGAGAACCGCGGGGCTCCCAGGAGGAGGCCTGCAGAGAGGCGGCAGGATGCAGGACGGGCCCTGGCCTCTTCTCCGCACGGCCTGGAAGCTGGCCTCTTGCTTCCCTGACTGCCGGACCCCTCCCTGGTCCAGGCCAAGCACAACTGGTTTGAGGAGGCTGTGTTGGTGCCCTGGCACGGAACCTTCCTTCAGAAAGCAGGCTTTCTGAATGGGGAGGGGAGGGAGGAGCTGCTGAAGCTCTCCCCCCCCAAGTTCGGCTTCCCAGGCCCTTCTGGAGGAAAAAGCACCCAGATTTCCCTTCACGGGAGCCCCCAAAATCTGGGCTTTGACTCAGTCTCCAGAGAGCCGAAGACAGGTGTGCAGGGCAGCTGAGCCCAGCGCCACTGGTCCTCAGGCCAGACGTTCAGCGCCGGGCCAGGCGGGCTGCTTAGAACACAAGCTGTGAGAAGCCAGGAGAGGCGAAGAGGGGCCCCCTGCCCTCTGCCTCCCGACCAGGATCCCGACGCCCTCGGTCAGGGGCCAGACCGGCCCTGCCCAACGAAGGGGCAGCTCCCAGTTCCCCGAGGTGAGAAGCTGGAGCGGGAAGCCGGCCGAGAGGCCCCATCTACCTCCTTCTGGGTGGAAAAGATAACACTTTGGAACCTGCAGCTTGAGTGCCAAAATCCAGCTCAGGGTCGGCTGGGCCGCGTGGCTCGGCTCCCGCCCCCTGGCCGGAGCCGAGGTTGTGCAGGCCTCTCTGGGGGGAGTGGGGAGGCCCGAAGCCCCCCACGGCAAGCCCGCCGCCTGACCGTGCCTTCCTTTCCCCTATCCGGCTGCTCTAGGTCTGGTTCCAAAACCGCCGGGCCAAGTGGAGGAAGAAGGAGAACACGAAGAAGGGCCCTGGGCGGCCGGCGCACAACTCCCATCCTACCACGTGCAGTGGCGAGCCGATGGACCCGGAGGAGATCGCACGCAAGGAACTGGAGAAGATGGAGAAGAAGAAGCGCAAGCACGAGAAGAAGCTGCTCAAGAGCCAGAGCCGCCACTTGCACTCGCCCGGCGGCCTGTCCCTGCACAGCGCGCCCAGCTCCGACAGCGACAGCGGCGGCGGCGGCCTGTCCCCGGAGCCGCCCGAGCCGCCGCCGCCCGCCGCCGCGGCCAAGGGCCCCGGCGCGCACGCCGCCGGCGCCGCCGGTGCTGCGCCCGCACCGCCCGGCGAGCCGCCCGCTCCCGGCACCTGCGATCCCGCCTTTTACCCGAGCCAAAGAAGCGGCGCCGGCCCGCAGCCGCGGCTAGGCCGCCCCGCGGACAAGGACGCGACCCCGTGTGCGCCCGGGTCGGCGGCGGCGGCGGCCGAGCGCGGCGCCGCGGGCCCGCCCAAGGCCAGCCCGTTCAGCGTGGAGAGCCTGCTGTCCGACTCGCCGCCGCGCCGGAAAGCGCCCCCCGCCAACGCCGCCGCCGCTGCGGGGCTGGACTTCGCGCCCGGCCTGCCGTGCGCGCCGCG